>NC_079394.1:694822-714822 GCF_029220125.1 Pseudoliparis swirei
GCGTTTTTAACTGTCTTCCAGTTGTTTCTGTCGTGAATGGAGGACACGGCGGCACCCCCTCCCTGTCAGAGGCACCGAGCAGCACGCTGTCAAGCTGGTTCTCATGACTCTATCCCAACCGGCTCACTGAGGTCCACACACCTGGGTGAGGTAGTGGTAACGCTGGCCGCCTCTCTCCAGGCCCAGCCGGCGCAGGAGCTCCTCCTCTCCTCCCTCCACCAGCTGGTAGAAGATGTGGAAGTTTCTCTCTCCGTGATTCTGATGCACGACTCTGGACTTCTCCAGCAGGTAGTTGAGGACGTGGCCTCCGACAGCACCCCCCTGTGGGCGCACGGTCCCCAACACAGAGCTCGACAACATGCAGACCCAACACAGCCTCTGGCCCACTGGACAGGGCCTGGACTCTCCTCTTGGGATGTTGGGTGATTATTAAAGGAATGACAACTTTTCTCTCTCATCTAGAATGTTTTTGGATGAACAAATTGTTCCTCGAGTTCTAAAACGTATTTCAGCTTGATGAAGGGTGTAAAGTTGAGTTACTGGATTATGAACCTCTACAGACTTTTCATAGTAAAGCAGAACTATACTTAAAAGACTTCTCAATTAAATCGTCAGTGCTTCTGCGTATCTGCCCCTGGATTCTTACCTGGCTGTCAAACTGAATGTCCATATACTTCCCAAATCGGCTTGAGTTGTCATTTTTCAATGTTTTGGCATTGCCGAAAGCCTGTAGGGGAACACCACACAGAATCACAGCTGTGAGCTCAGCCTGCTCTTGGGTGTGACATCACAATGAGGTACCACAAGCTGCCGGCAGACCTCGAGGACAGGGTTGGACATGAGTATTTTGTCCCTGACGGTGTTGAGCAGGGTGGTGCTGGGACAGCTGACAGCGTAGTACTGCAGGATCTTCTTGGAGGCCTCCGTCTTCCCCGCACCACTCTCTCCAGAGATGAGGATGAAGTGATTGTTGAACTCTGTCAGCATGGTGTGGTAGGCGTTGTCTGCCAACGCGTAGCTGTAATGACGCAGAGCGAGTTTAATGTTCCACAGACAAACCATAAGAAAACTTAACTCACAAATATTCATAGTTGTTATCCTCACATGTGTGGCGGCAGCTCAAAAAAGTTGACCCCCTTGTAGACGTCCATCAGTTTGTGACTGTAGATGTCCAGTTGTTTGTAGGGATTCACAGACACCAGCAGAGTGCCAATGTAGGTCTAATATCATTCAAAGGGTAATTTTAGTTGTTGAGATGCACACACGTTAGTGGACAGCAAGATGAAGTCACTCACGTAGATGAGATCTTTGCTGAAGCGTTTCCTGAGGTTGCTGAGGAAGGCCGCCTCGGTGGTTTCGTCCAAAAGAACAAAATCCTGGATTCCAACCCGATCCCGGGCCGTGAGGGCGCCCTCCATGTCCAGAGGACCCTGTGCAACGAGTGGCATCAACCATGGACATGCTCACGCTCATATGCATCTGCCATCATCAATGGATTTTGTATATTTAAATAAAAAATGTAATTAAATACATTTTAAAAAAGCTCACACACACATGCACATATGCATTTTTCTTTCTTTCTTTTTCTTTCTTTTTTTTCTTCTTTTTTTCAATACTCTGACTTTATGACGTTGTGTCCACTGTTTCGTCGTCCTCTCGGTGTTATGTCTATGGATTGACTTTTGTCTTATAATAAAAAATTTAAAAAGGCAGCCAGCTGCACAACCGGAGAGCAGTGGGAATGTGCCTGTTTTTGTAATCATAAGCTGAGGGTGCCTTTATTTGACATATTACACATTCTGTTACAGTTTCAGCTCCACACCCTCCTCACTCCCCGTCGTCAGTCTAACTCTCTTCACCTGTTCACCTGTTGTCACAGTTCAGCTCCTCACTCTGTGGTTCAGTCACTCCCACCTCGTCAGTCTGACTTCCTTCACCTGTTCACACACCTGTCTTTGATCACTAATCAAATCCCGATAGTCTCCTGCCTCACACACACCTTGCCAGATTGTTCTTCCTTTTCTATGCCAGACTCTCCAGCACTTGTTTCTAGACGGATTTCCTGTTGCCGACCCTGCCTGTCCCTGGTTAACCCGCTAGTCCAACTCCCCGTGAACCTACCAGCCCTTCGTCCTGTTGATACTCTGTCTGCCGTTTCCAGAGTGTGGAATATAAGTTCGAAGGATCCCTGGAGTCGAGGGTGCATTTGGGTCTACACACGAGTCGTTACACATTCAACACTTGACTGTACTTAATTAACAACTTAGTCTCTTTATGAGTTAAATAAACTCTAAAATTTAGAGGACACAAACTCTTCCAAGTAACAAGAACAAGTGCAAAACATTCTACATGCATAACAATGATATGCAACAATTTTTGTGACAAATGCAGCTGCATGATTGCGTGTTTGTATAAACGTCTCCATGCGGGGGCACGGGCCTGGAAAGAAAGCTCCAGAAAATGCACAAACATGGTCCCTGTGATTTGTATTGAAGTGGGAGGTCGAGAGGTCGAGAGGTCCTCTGTGTCTGTGGAGCAGAGCTCCACGACAGACGGACAGACGGACAGACAGACAGACGGAAGCCGCAGCACACAAGCACGTCGCCGCAGTCGAGCCGACACACCGACCGAACACCGCTCACTGCGAATGGACTCGGGGAGCCCGAAACACATTTAAGAGGCATAGTGGGAAAAATTCCATCAATCTGTTTTGCATTCTCAGCACTTAGACCAAAGGCTTTCACAGCTTTTGTTGGTTTTGTATTTTCCTCTCTCTCTTCTTTGGACGCAGAAGTCCTTTGATTCTCAGCTCGCTCAGTAAAAACATTAAAAAAGATAATCCATTGGATCTAATTGACACAAAGCCCTCCGCCCCTCTCCTCCCGGCCTCTGCTGAGCCCACGGCCCTCGGTTCTCCTAAGAAAGGCCGAGTGTTTTTGTCCTGTAAAGACCACGGAGCAGAGACAAAACAGACGTCTTTAAAATGCAGTCTACAATCCATTACACATATTCCCCCTGCATATCCATTCAGTAATTATTCATTAGAAAACATTTAACGTCACAGTGAATTTCACACTAGGCAGTCGAAACACAATAGAGGAGATTTGGCCTATTTGGGGGTGAGGAGTTGGGGAGGGGTTGGCTGTACAGAGGAAGGGGGAGGAGGGGGGGGGCAGCGTTTGTCTGATCTGAGAACCTCTGAATCGGACCGCCTTGAGACAACGGGGCGACTACATAGTGCAGTAACGGCCCGCTGCTTGCTGTGACACTCACTTAGTGCCCCGAGGGGAACAATAGAGCCTTGTTCTGAGCAATCCTGTGTTGTAATCTGGACTTCATTACTCTGCTCACACGGGGCCCCATGGAAGGAGAGAGGAGGCTAGTCAGATGAGAGTGTTTTCATCCACCTGTCAGCCCATCGAGCCCCTCACCCATAACCCTCACCGAGCCCTTCACACAGCGCTGCCCTCCCAGCAGCCCACTTTAAGCCAATGAGACAGGTGAACAATATCATTGAAGAAACCCTTTTTTGGACGTCAGAATCAATCTGGCGATGTGATGGCCGTGGTGCTGCCGTGGGTATCGGTGACACCCCCTTTCTTCATGGGAACAAACTTCTCTCAGGGCAGCAGCAGCAGACAATATGCTGGGACAGCGTGACTTAGATCTGCCATACAGTCGCACAATAACACAAACAGATACGCTCCTGTCAAGAGGAGGATTCATGCATTTGGGGGTGATGATCATGCTAATCTCAAGGCTTTCATTCAGAGCGCCGACACAATCCAAACGTCTGCTGCCCCTGGTGTCCTGCAGGTATTCCTTTGTAAGGAAGCTGTGAGTGTTCCTGCTGACACGGGCTGGACAGGCGGAGCATCGAGGGCCTTCTCAGTCCAGAAGAACAAGAAAGAGTTAAACACTAGAGAACACATATGTTAAAGTCATATTATGTGTAGCTTTATATATTACAACCCAAATGCACCGGGTTGTAATTCTTGTTAAATAAACAATAGTCAGCCCAGCGGATGGAAGGCTTCAGGGATTAATCCACGGAGCCTTTGGCAGCTCAGGTGAGTTGCTTTGCGACCTCAGAACACAACCAATTGTAGTTTAATTAAGAGATGGTCCCTCGACTTGGTCTAGGGTGTCCGTGTTGCCTGAGGCCAGATGACCTCATCGGCTTCAGACGAGCTGCTGCTCCGCCGTTTACCACAAAGGAACAGGAGCGTCGATCTGCTTCTTATCGGCCCGACTGCCTCAAGTATTCCTCATATTTCCTTATAAATTAAACGTCTTACAGTCACTATTGTAAACTCTTTTTAAATGTGCTTTGCCGTTTTGAACAAGGTTGTAACTGAGTGAGAGTTCAAGGTGCTGGTGGACGGATGCTGTTACCTTCAAACCAATCAAGGCTAGCTGTTTCCCCTTGTTTCCAGTCGTTGTGCTAAGCTACGCTAACTGGCTGCTGGCTGAGGATTCATATTTAACTTAGTATGACAAAGGTTTGAATCTGAACCATCGAGTGAGACAATGGGATGAAGACAATGTTGGCCTTCGGGATCTCCACAACAACAACAACTCACAAACATAAGTTCACTGGGCTGTCAACCGCCCTGCATCAACCATGACAGCCCTTATGAATGAGAGCTGGAGACACAATGAACACATCACAACACAAAAGAAAACTCAAACCTGCATTTCAGATTTTCAAAGAGGATCGAAACTGTGAAAAAAAGGATCTCCAGAGAATGTGGAGCCGACGGCGTGTCCTCCTGTCTCAGTGGCCCTGAGAGGTCCAGCTCCTATAATGCGATTAAAAACAGTTTCCTGTCGTCTCTCTGGCTGGCAGTCGCTCATTCATGCAGCTCAACGTCGTGTTACTGATGCTGAGGCCCGTGTGCACAGATGCTCATCATCGTGGCCTCTGTGGCCGGCGCTCAATCATTCATGCCATGGTGACGGGGAGAGACACTCGGTGCTTCATGGGTATCTACTGCTCCGCTGAGTGTAACATAACAAGACAGAAACGAGATCCAAACCGCCCGGTCCAACCCCCTTTCCCTCTCTCCTTCTTCCATTACATCACTGCAACCCTGTAAACGCCTCCTGCTTCCCTGCAGCCTGGATCTGATTACTGATCTCTGACTCGACGGATCCATTACAACTGATCACCAACTGCTTTATGACTCGGAGAACAATGCTGGTCAAGGGGAGCGCCGTGGTGTCGAGAGGCAGAGCCTGGAAACAAGGATCAACTAGCCCTGTTTACCAGCTGGAGACTGGAGGTGGACGCCTGCCATTGGCTGCCTACCTCAGCTGGCAGGCTCCTCCCCTCTGGCTGTTTGCTCAAGGGTACCGTCGTAGCATCCTGCGCTTAGCGACGCCGAAAACGATGCGATTGGTTTCAAGAAATACATTTTATTCCCATACCAGATGAGAAGTGGAAGAGCCTTTCAGTGCAGTGGAGGTCGGTGTGGCCGTGCACGGCTAACGATCGACTAACAGCGCCTTCCACTCAAGTTCATCCAACAGCGTTCAAACGGCGATGTCTGTAAGTCCATCGTTATTTTAGTTTGACGATGAAGACGTGACAGAAAATAAAGGGAAAGATAGAAGGAAATGTCTGGTAACGAAGGTTCTCGGTCAGAGTGAACCAGAGACGGTCTGGGGTTCACAGCTTCAGCCAGCGTGGCTCCTGAAGGTCGAGTGGGTAGGATTCAAGTGGGTAGGATTCAAGTGGGTAGGATTCAAGTGTGTAGGATTCAAGTTTGTAGGATTCAAGTGTGTAGGATTCAAGTGGGTAGGATTCAAGTGTGTAGGATTCAAGTGGGTAGGATTCAAGTGTGTAGGATTCAAGTTTGTAGGATTCAAGTGTGTAGGATTCAAGTGGGTAGGATTCAAGTGTGTAGGATTCAAGTGGGTAGGATTCAAGTGTGTAGGATTCAAGTGGGTAGGATTCAAGTGTGTAGGATTCAAGTTTGTAGGATTCAAGTGGGTAGGATTCAAGTGGGTAGGATTCAAGTGGGTAGGATTTAGGGGAATTTATTAGCAGAAATGGAATTTAAAAAGAAAAAAGAAATGTCCACTTTTATTTATCCCCGTGGGGAAATTCTTCTCTTCATTTGACTCCTCCTGAGCTATCGAGGAGCAGAGGCTGCAGTGAAGGCCGGGGAGCAACTGGGGGTTCAGTGCCTTGCTCAAGGGCACTTCAACGTGAATGGGGAGCGCGTGGATCGAACCGGTAGCTTGCAGTTACGAGACGACCCCCCACTCAGGTCAGGGATGTCTATGTGTTCAGATTGTAAAGCACTCTGAGACACATTTGTAATTTGTGAAAATGGGCTCTACAAATAAACTGAATTTGGTTCATGAATTCACATTTCTTGTGAAGCCTTTCTTGTGAAAAGAAATGAGCATGTCTTCAAACAGCTGCTCCTTGTGAGAAGGGAGAGTGTAATCCTGTCAGCAGGTACGCTCCAGGAGAAGCACTCCGCCCTGCAGGTAACACAGGTGTCCGTTCGCTCTGCTGGGCGACCTGCGTGTGAGAAGAGGTCACTCTTCACGCAATGCAGGGATTGGTTCATGCTTGGGTTGTCCATGATGGCGACCAGTTGAGTGTTCATCAACACAGTTGAATTATTCACTCTTCCCTCCAGAGAGTTGTCCCGGTTACCTCCTCCACCGCCCACCTCTCCCGGCCCAGCAATGTCCAATCTTAACAAGCTTTGTGCTCCCCACTGGGCTCGGTTCAGACCGGGCAAATCCAATTACACAGGAGTCAGAGGGGTGGATTCTCCCATTATAGATTCCATGCTGAGAACGAGAGCTGATGATAACACTCACATCAAACCTCTCTCTCTCTCTCTCTCTCTCTCTCTCTCCATTTATTTCTCCCTCTCTTCCTATCTAATTCCTCTTTTCCCAAAGACCTTCTTTCTTCCCCAGTCCCTTTCTTTGGATCTATCCTTCTTTCAAACTCCATTATTCAAATTTGTCAGAGCAGCGTAACGAAGCCCAGGCCCCATCATCATTTCAGACCCAAAATGTGGGTGTCAGTGAGGTTACTTCATTCCCAAAATTAGACATTTCTTTTTTACTTGTATATTATTTATGTCTTGGTTCATAAACGAGAAAGATATGCAGGGTCATGATGTCATTGTGAGTTCTCATTAAGTACCGTTTTCATGTAGAGTATCTTTAAATAATGCATTGCATTACACCTGATTTTACATTTCATCACCCATCACTCGCGACACGCCAGGAATAAAATATGTGTCAGCTCAAATAACCTCTGAAAGGTCATTGCAGAAACTAAATGCACCGTCATTCAGACGACTTGACTCCGGGGTGTGTGAGTGTCGTCTCCAGGGGCCACCGTGGGCCTGCTGGGACACATGGACACGTTTCCCTCAGAGCTCTTTTCGATATGAGGCTCTTTTAAACTTAACTGGATGTGGAAAATGAAGAGGACTTTTGCTCCATCTTTCCCGTTTAGGCCACTGAAAAGGACTGACCTCGCCTCAGACCAGAGGCTTTGGTGTTGACACAGGTCACGCAAAGGTCAACACCATTGCTTTCATTGTGGCGGGGGACTTCAACAAAGCGAACCTGAAGAAAGTTCTCCCGAAGTTCTACCAACACATAAAAAGCAACACGAGGGGGGAGCGGATTCTTGACCACTGCTACACTCCCTTCCGGATGGATACAAAGCCCTCCTCCGCCCACCGCTCGGCAAATCGGACCACCGCCCATCCAACTACTCCCGCCTACAGGCAGAGGCTGAAGCAGCAACCAATCGCTGTGAAGGAAGTGCAACGCTGGTCGGACCAATCGGAGTCTATGCTACAGGACTGTTTTGAACGTGCTGACTGGGATGTGTTCAGGGTCGCGTCGGACAACAACGTCAGTGAGTACGCGTCCTCAGTCACGGGTTCATCAAGAAATGCATAGATGACGTTGTTCCTACCAAGTCGGTTCGGATTTATCCCAACCAGAAACCGTGGATAAATGGCGATGTTCGCGCTGCACTCATACGCGTAACACCGCCTTTGACTCGGGAATATGGCGGAATACAAAAGAGCCCGCTCGACCTCCGTAAGACCATCGGCTCTGCCAAGCGGGAGTTCAGGAACAAGGTGGAGGAAAAGCTCAAGAGCCATGACGTGAGAGGTGTGTGGAAGGGCTACAGACAATCACGGACTTCAGAGGGAAAACCAGCGGTGAAGAGAACTCCTCTACCTCCCTCCCAGGCGAGCTAAATACATTCTTTGCTCGGTTCGACGTGAACGGCAGCCCGCCAAGGCAGCGCCGCCGAGGAGACCAGCCTGCTGATCATCTCAGAGGCTGACGTGCGCAGAGCCTTCAAGCGGGTGGACATCCGGGCAGCAGGTCCCGACCACATCCCGGGGGGCGCCCTCAGAGCATGTGCAGACCAGTTGGCAGGAGTCTTCGCAGACATCTTCAACCTCTCCCTGTCCCAGGCTGTTGTTCCTGAGAGCTTCAAGATGTCCACCATTGTGCCTGTCCCCAAACACCCCAAGGTAACCTGCCTGAATGACTGGAGACCCGTAGCCCTCACCTCGATTGTCAGTAAATGCTTGAGAGGTTGGTCAAGGACTTCATTTGTTCCATGTTGCCTGCCACGCTGGACCCATGGCAATTTGCATATCGTCAAAACAGATCCACCGACGACGCAATTGCCATGGCACTTCACACCGCCCTTTCCCACCTGGAGGAGGAACTGTTGTGTGCGAATGCTGGTGGTGAACTACAGCTCAGCGCTCAACACTATTGTTCCCGCCAAGCTCGACACCAAGCTCAGAGGTCTAGGCCTGCACTCTACCATGTGCAGCTGGATACTGGACTTCCTGTCGGGCCGCCGCCAGGTGGTGAGGATGGGCGGTACCACCTCAGAGCCGCTGACCCTCAACACGGAGCCCCTCAGGGATGCGTGTTGAGCCCTCCTCTACTCCTGTACACCCACGACTGCACGGCCATGCTCAGCTCCAACGTCATCATCAAGTTTGCTGACGACACAACAGTGATGGGGCTGATCACCGCCGACGACGAGACAGCCTACAGGAGGAGGTTGGATCACTGGTACAGTGGGGCCAGGAGAACAGCCTCGTCCTCAACGACAAGAAGACCAAGGAGCTGATCGTGGACTACAGGAAGCGGAGAGGAGAGCACACCCCCATCTCCATAGACGGAGTTGCAGTAGAGGGTCAGCAGCTTCAAGTTCCTCGGCGTGCACATCTCCGAGGACCTCACATGGACCACGCACACCACTCACGTGGTGAAAAGGGCCCAACAACGCCTGTATTTCCTTAGGCGACTGAGGAAATTCAACATGGCCCCCCGCATCCTCAGAACATTCTACACCAGTACCATCGAGAGTGTTCTGACAGGTTGCATCACCGTCTGGTACGGGAACTGCACCGCCCTGGAGCGTAGGGCACTACAGAGGGTGGTGCGGTCGGCACAGTACATCGTTGGAGGTGAGCTTCCTCCATCCTGGACATATACACCAGGCGGTGCGAGGCCAGGGCCAAACGGTTGATGAAAGACAATAACCACCCGCCACAAACTGTTCACCCTTCTACCGTCAGGCAGGCGATACCGCAGTATCAAGTGCCGCACAAACAGACTGAGGGACAGCTTCTTCAGTCAGGCCATCAGGCTGCTGAACAAGGACTGAGACCCTCATTAACACTACACACCAGAACATATTCTGTGAATATCTATGGCCATGGTGTATATTTTATTACATTGTTTATATATATATATATTGTATATATATATTGTATGTATATACATATATATATATATAGTCTCAAAAAGTGTATATTTTATTACATTGTTTTATATATATATATTGTCATGATGTATATTCTATTACACTGTTTTATATATATATTGTTAATACTTTCTTCTTTTTTGTGTGTGGATATTGTATAGTTTATTCTCATTCTTATTCTTTTTTTAGTCTGCTACTGCTGTCGGGTGTTTTGCACATAAGAATTTCACGAACCGATTATACTTGTATAAAAGGGGATGTGACAATAAAAACTTGAAACTTGAAACTTGAAACATTGACCTCTCTACAGCTTCAAGGTCTGTTTTCTTGTGATCCTGCAGGACAATAGAAGCGTGAAGTCCAGCGGTCTGTCTGGAGAGGTCACCTGCCGAGTAGCAGAGAGAACGGCATACTGACACTATTAAAACTAATATAACACTATACTACTAATATAACACTATAGTAATACTAATATAACCCTATAGTAATACTAATATAACACTATACTACTAATATAACACTATAGTAATAGTAATATAACACTATACTACTAATATAACACTATAGTAATACTAATATAACACTATAGTAATACTAATATAACACTATACTACTAATATAACACTATATTAGTAATACTAATATAACACTATAGTAATACTAATATAACATTATACTACTAATATAACACTATACTAGTAATATAACACTATACTAGTAATACTAATATAACACTATACTACTAATATAACACTATACTAGTAATACTAATATAACACTATAGTAATACTAATATAACACTATACTAGTAATATAACACTATACTACTAATATAACACTATACTAGTAATACTAATATAACACTATAGTAATACTAATATAACACTATACTACTAATATAACACTATACTAGTAATATAACACTATAGTAATACTAATATAACATAATAATATAAAGGAGAGAGGAGAGGAGCTCAGTGTATCCTAAGCATCCATAAGGAGAGAGGAGAGGAGAGAGGAGCTCAGTGTCTCCTAAGCATCCATAAGGAGAGAGGAGAGAGGAGCTCAGTGTATCCTAAGCGTCCATAAGGAGAGAGGAGAGGAGAGAGGAGCTCAGTGTATCCTAAACGTCCATAAGGAGAGAGGAGCTCAGTGTCTCCTAAGCGTCCCTAAGGAGAGAGGAGAGAGGAGCTCAGTGTATACTAAACGTCCATAAGGAGAGAGGAGAGAGGAGCTCAGTGTCTCCTAAGCATCCATAAGGAGAGAGGAGAGGAGAGAGGAGCTCAGTGTATCCTAAACGTCTATAAGGAGAGAGGAGAGGAGAGAGGAGGTCAGTGTATCCTAAACGTCCATAAGGAGAGAGGAGAGAGGCGCTCAGTGTCTCCTAAACGTCCATAAGGAGAGAGGAGAGAGGAGCTCAGTGTCTCCTAAACGTCCATAAGGAGAGAGGAGAGGAGAGAGGAGCTCAGTGTCTCCTAAACGTCCATAAGGAGAGAGGAGAGGAGAGAGGTGCTCAGTGTATCCTAAACGTCCATAAGGAGAGAGGAGAGGAGAGAGGAGCTCAGTGTATCCTAAGCGTCCATAAGGAGAGAGGAGAGAGGAGCTCAGTGTCTCCTAAACGTCCATAAGGAGAGAGGAGAGAGGAGCTCAGTGTCTCCTAAGCATCCATAAGGAGAGAGGAGCTCAGTGTCTCCTAAACGTCCATAAGGAGAGAGGAGAGAGGAGCTCAGTGTATACTAAACGTCCATAAGGAGAGAGGAGAGAGGAGCTCAGTGTCTCCTAAGCATCCATAAGGAGAGAGGAGAGGAGAGAGGAGCTCAGTGTATCCTAAACGTCCATAAGGAGAGGAGAGAGGGGCTCATTGTATCCTAAGCGTCCATAAGGAGAGAGGAGAGAGGGTCAGTGTCTCCTAAACGTCCATCAGGAGAGAGGAGAGAGGAGCTCAGTGTCTCCTAAGCATCCATAAGGAGAGAGGAGAGAGGAGCTCAGTGTCTCCTAAACGTCCATAAGGAGAGAGGAGAGAGGAGCTCAGTGTATCCTAAACGTCCATAAGGAGAGAGGAGAGAGGAGCTCAGTGTCTCCTAAGCATCCATAAGGAGAGAGGAGAGAGGAGCTCAGTGTATCCTAAACGTCCATAAGGAGAGAGGAGAGAGGAGCTCAGTGTATCCTAAACGTCCATAAGGAGAGAGGAGAGAGGAGCTCAGTGTCTCCTAAACGTCCATAAGGAGAGAGGAGAGAGGAGCTCAGTGTCTCCTAAGCATCCATAAGGAGAGGAGAGAGGAGCTCAGTGTATCCTAAACGTCCATAAGGAGAGAGGAGAGAGGAGCTCAGTGTCTCCTAAGCATCCATAAGGAGAGAGGAGAGGAGAGAGGAGCTCAGTGTATCCTAAGCGTCCATAAGGAGAGAGGAGAGAGGAGCTCAGTGTCTCCTAAGCATCCATAAGGAGAGAGGAGAGAGGAGCTCAGTGTATCCTAAGCGTCCATAAGGAGAGAGGAGAGGAGAGAGGAGCTCAGTGTATCCTAAACGTCCATAAGGAGAGAGGAGAGAGGAGCTCAGTGTCTCCTAAACGTCCATAAGGAGAGAGGAGAGAGGAGCTCAGTGTCTCCTAAGCGTCCATAAGGAGAGAGGAGAGAGGAGCTCAGTGTCTCCTAAGCGTCCATAAGGAGAGAGGAGGAGAGAGGAGCTCAGTGTATCCTAAGCGTCCATAAGGAGAGAGGAGAGAGGAGCTCAGTGTATCCTAAGCGTCCATAAGGAGAGAGGAGCTCAGTGTCTCCTAAACGTCCATAAGGAGAGAGGAGAGAGGAGCTCAGTGTCTCCTAAGCATCCATAAGGAGAGAGGAGAGGAGAGAGGAGAGAGGAGCTCAGTGTATCCTAAGCGTCCATAAGGAGAGAGGAGAGAGGAGCTCAGTGTATCCTAAGCATCCATAAGGAGAGAGGAGAGAGGAGCTCAGTGTATCCTAAACGTCCATAAGGAGAGAGGAGAGAGGAGCTCAGTGTATCCTAAACGTCCATAAGGAGAGAGGAGAGGAGCTCAGTGTCTCCTAAACGTCCATAAGGAGAGAGGAGAGGAGCTCAGTGTCTCCTAAACGTCCATAAGGAGAGAGGAGAGAGGAGCTCAGTGTATCCTAAACGTCCATAAGGAGAGAGGAGAGGAGCTCAGTGTATCCTAAACGTCCATAAGGAGAGAGGAGAGGAGCTCAGTGTCTCCTAAGCGTCCATAAGGAGAGAGGAGAGAGGAGCTCAGTGTCTCCTAAACGTCCATAAGGAGAGAGGAGAGAGGAGCTCAGTGTCTCCTAAGCATCCATAAGGAGAGAGGAGAGGAGAGAGGAGCTCAGTGTATCCTAAGCATCCATAAGGAGAGAGGAGAGAGAGGAGCTCAGTGTATCCTAAGCATCCATAAGGAGAGAGGAGAGGAGAGGAGCTCAGTGTATCCTAAACGTCCATAAGGAGAGAGGAGAGAGAGAGAGCTCAGTGTATCCTAAGCGTCCATAAGGAGAGGAGAGGAGAGAGGAGCTCAGTGTATCCTAAACGTCCATAAGGAGAGAGGAGAGGAGCTCAGTGTCTCCTAAGCATCCATAAGGAGAGAGGAGAGGAGAGAGGAGCTCAGTGTATCCTAAGCGTCCATAAGGAGAGAGGAGAGAGGAGCTCAGTGTCTACTAAGCGTCCATAAGGAGAGAGGAGAGAGGAGTTCAGTGTATCCTAAACGTCCATAAGGAGAGAGGAGAGAGGAGCTCAGTGTCTCCTAAGCGTCCATAAGGAGAGAGGAGAGGAGAGAGGAGCTCAGTGTATCCTAAGCGTCCTTAAGGAGAGAGGAGAGAGGAGCTCAGTGTATCCTAAGCGTCCTTAAGGAGAGAGGAGAGGAGAGAGGAGCTCAGTGTATCCTAAGCGTCCTTAAGGAGAGTGGAGAGGAGAGAGGAGCTCAGTGTATCCTAAGCGTCCATAAGGAGAGAGGAGAGGAGCTCAGTGTATCCTAAGCGTCCTTAAGGAGAGTGGAGAGGAGAGAGGAGCTCAGTGTATCCTAAGCGTCCATAAGGAGAGAGGAGAGAGGAGCTCAGTGTATCCTAAGCGTCCATAAGGAGAGAGGAGAGAGGAGCTCAGTGTATCCTAAGCGTCCATAAGGAGAGAGGAGAGAGGAGCTCAGTGTATCCTAAGCATCCTTAAAGAGAGTGGAGAGGAGAGAGGAGCTCAGTGTATCCTAAGCGTCCATAAGGAGAGAGGAGAGAGGAGCTCAGTGTATCCTAAGCGTCCTTAAGGAGAGAGGAGCTCAGTGTATCCTAAGCGTCCTTAAGGAGAGAGGAGAGGAGAGAGGAGCTCAGTGTATCCTAAAGGTCTCAAGTCTTCAGTCTCCATGAGGTGACGGTGTCTGCCTCCAGGACTGAAGGTGGAGCTGGTTCCCTAGAAGAGGAGCTTGAAGGGTGAGCGGTGTGTTATATAACTACAACAGTGTTGACCTGCACACTGTTATAATATATATATATATATATATATATATAATACTGTATAGAAACAAAACACAACCCCTGGTTGACTGTAAAGGTGAAAGACGAAATACAAACTGTAATCCTAGTGGTGTGGTCTGGCCCGGCGTCCTCCTCCTCGCTGCAGCTCCCCTCAGAAGGAGAGCCTCTGGCAGCTCGTCCTCTCGGGGGCCAGAGGGTCGCTCTGGGGGCCCCTCGATGTGTTTTTAGTAAACACTCGGCGTAAGACTAAAACACAGGCGGCAGACACGGCCGACCCTCGGGCGCCGCCCCCTTTGTTTCCACATGACTCGTGAACAGCCGTGAGTCCTCGGGCCCTGAACGCATCACACAAGCGATCATAGGCAATGCCATTAATCGACTTGATGTTTCTGAAACAAATACTCAAATAAAAAGATCAATAAATAGCATTTCACTTTTTAATATCACCGTTATGCTCATGCTGACTAAACGGCACGCGATGGGTGATGAAATGTAAAATCAGGTGTAATGCAATGCGTTATTTAAAGATACTCGACATGAAAACGGTACTTAATGAGAACTCACAATGACATCATGACCCTGCATATCTTTCTCGTCTATTAACCAAGACATAAATAATATTCAAGTAAAAAATAAATGTCTAATATTGACTAAATGGCATGCACACGGACAGAATAATAACAACACCTGATATACTGTCGTTTTTCAAATCTCATAATGTGTCTTTTAAATTGCATAACAAATCATGTGAAGCAGTCAGAGGAAAACACAAGAAACCTTCCTGAAGGGAAACTGTTGACACAGGTACCGTACATCTTCATCGACACGTCCCGTGTTCCTGAAGCTGTCAGGGGAAGGTCCCGCTTTGTCCTCACGCTGCTGCCTGTCACAAAACACTGAGAACCAAATGTAAAGGCGTGTGGAGCCGACAGGGAATGTTTTGCATTGTTGCATTCAGAAAATACTAAAATTATTAATTCAATTCAATTCAGTTTACTTGTAGATCCCATTTTCACAAATTACAAATCCCCCTCAGAGTGCTTTACAATCTGTACATGTAGACATCCCTGACCTTTGACCTTTGACCTCACATGGGATCAGGAACAACTCCCAAACAACCCTTCAGGGTAAAAGGTCAGAACCCTTGAGGAGAGAACAGAGGAGGATCCCTCTCCAGGATGGACAGGTGTCATAGATGTCATGTGACCAGAAGGAATCATTACACACTAATTAAAACACAGGAACAACACAATGAAGATGACAGAGTGGATGAAGAGTTGGTAGTCGGCATATTCCACCATCCAGACCTCCACCTTCCATCAGGTGGAGGAAGAGAGGAGGAGTGGGCGGAGTCTCAGGAGTGGGCGGAGTCTCAACAGGGCCATGACATAGTTGGTAGTAGGCATATTCCACGATCCAGACCTCCACGATTCAATCAGTATTGTTGACGATTATTTTACTGGCAATCGACTCATTGTGTCAGCCAGTTGCATGTTTCTGTTTGTTTGTCCTGCAGCTGGAACACACACAGAGTCCTGGAGGAATGTGTCAGGACATTCTGGCTGCTGTGTCCTGGTGGTATTCCCAGGCTGTGCAGAGGTCATCCTGCTACTGCAATCATACCAGCACCATCATCCTACTCTTGACCTTCGGCTGCCTTCCACACACAGACCACAACCCAGCGGGCTCTAGGACCTCCCGGGTGTGTGTCTTGTTTTGTCCGTTACGTCCATGCATGTAATCATCGATTGTCCTATTGTGACAGGCCGAGTTACCATCTGTAGGTCCCATGGGGCGGTGCTGCTGCAGCCGCCACACACACTTCAAGGAATTCTCCTTTAATTTCCAGCTCCATATTTTAATCTCTAACAGGTTTCACATTTTAATTTGTTATTAAAAAAGATTCGGCGCTTCACACTAATTCTTGATGTCCTATCGAAACACAAGGCAGATACAAAGGAGATATTCAAATAGGAGGACAAGCCATGAAATGATTCGTTAACCAAACAACGTAAACATGTAACTTTGGAGGGGAGGGGCCCCCTGGAGGCCCCAGGGCTCCCGGGGTCCATGGACAGTCTGCCTGCGATTTGATTGGTTTACTAATGTATTCCTCTCAGAAATAGATCAATATTTTATTATCGCCAACAGGGGAACTTTTTAAAACAAATACTATAACGCCGAGAGTAATCTCTATTTGCAGACAAAGAGACAAAGATGAATCCTCCACCTATACGGACATGGGGGAAGCAAGTAGTCTAAGATATCCTCTATCCAAGATGCTTGGTGTAAATACAGTTTAAATAAATAGATTAAGTAAATAAAGTCTCTCCATCTTCACCCAGAGACTAAAAACACATCTTTAGACTATCTGGATTAAAACACAGATTAGCACTTCAGTGGCTCTTAAATGGCTCTTACTTATAGTATTACTCATGGTATTACTTATGGTATTACTCATGGTATTACTTATGGTATTACTTATGGTATTACTCATGGTATTACTTATGGTAATACTTATGGTATTACTCATGGTATTACTTATGGTATTACTTATGGTATTACTCATGGTATTACTTATGGTATTACTCATGGTATTACTTATGGTATTACTTATAGTATTACTCATGGTATTACTTATGGTATTACTCATGGTATTACTCATGGTATTACTTTTGGTACTTTGGTAGTTTGACTTTCTTGAAGAAATGTTACTTCCTGTATTCTTGTTGTTCTTAGTTTGTACTCTAGGTTGATGAACTTATTGTCTCTTTGGATAAAAGCGTCTGTTAAATGTCATGTAATGACATGTAATGTAAATGTAATGTAATGTAATGACATATAATGTTATGTGATGTAATGTAATATAAATTTTCCTTTGTGCATTTAACACATTACTTTTGTTTTCTTCTTACACTTCATCTTAAGTGAGGAAGTGTGGGAAAAAAAGTGTAATTTCATTTTTTCTGGATTGGTAGCCCACTTGTACAGAAACACACGCACACGCACACACGCACGCACGCGCCTTTGCCGCCTCCTGCTGCAGCCCACCCTAGCCCTAACCCTCCCCGGCCCTCCCTCCGCGGCCCCCGGCCCTCCCTCCGCGCCTCCCGGCTCTTTTCCCTCTGCTGAGGAGCGGGACGCGGCCCCAGCGGCGGGAAGCAAATTCTCCACAAGCACTTCCCTTCAAAAAAAGAAGAAGTTCACACTCACCCAGAAGCACCAGAAGCGACTCACAGGGAGACCTGATGGAGGGATCTACCTGGGGACACCCCGACAGGAGGCTCTAGAGGGAGACTCATGCTTGATTCTGACTTTGGGTTTTCGTTTTGCACACGTGTTTTTCTGTTGCTTTTATTGCGCTTAATATGGTTCAACTTTTCTTTTCTTTTTTTAAATACTCGACTTTTTTTTGCCCTATACTGTCTAATTGGCATCAACAGGATTTAGGCCTAAACTCGTGTATTTCGTGTTTTATGAAGTCGTCTGTGTGCCACTGGAGATACACACGAGCCTCCTTTCATAATCTCTTTGTAATCATGTTATAATAAGAGGACTACTATGTCTGGAGGGAGCACCACCTGACTCTGAACGCAGCACACCTGGAGCGCACCACGTGATACAAAGTCACCCCAAAGTGAGAGAACCCCCATCGCAGCATCGCAGCATCGCAGCATCGCAGCATCTCTCCTCGTGTCGTCGCTGCTGCTGAAGGATTTCACTGCAGCTGTCAAACTCATGGGACCCTCCTGCCCCCCCGGCGGCTGGGAGCTCTGCTGAAGTCTCCACTGCGCATGTCTGAGCGCTGGACAGCTCCAGAGAGGGAAATTTAAAAACGTTTTTTGGAGAATCAAGTGCAGCACAGAGAAATACAGTGGGGCTCGCGACCGGCTCACACGTTCTACTTATCATCCAAACAGGTGATGTTGTTATTACTTCTCTCTTTCTGCTTCAACGTCTTTGTAGGATTGTTGTTTCTTATGAGAACATTAGCATTTTAAGGGTTTTATTTACTTTAAAAATAATTCCTCTGGAGGCAGGCTAAAACACATTCAACCTTAGCTGTGATGTAAAAGTATTTGAATGAATGCTTATTGAATTCAAGATATATTATTCTATGTATTTTCATGAAATGCAATTTGGGGATAAAAAAACCTTCAAACTGAAAAATGGGCTTCAGCTCCAACAAAGGCCCACTGATGAAAAACACAACTAATCCATGTGTGTGTCTAATATTCACTGTGACTTACATTTGAGTTTGACATGTTTGCTTTCTGTGGACTATATATATTTATATTTTGTGTGTGAAAATAAATCGTGTTTCTTCACAATTGGAAGAATATTTGTATTATGGTCATCCAGTATTGTGATCATTACTTATACGTCACAGTTTGAAGACTCACTGGGGGATGACCTAACACGTCTTCTTTTTATTTATTGTATTCAGTGGTACCAAATATCCCAGGAAATGATAGAAGGTGGAATTACATCCATGATGTCAGGAGTAATTGAGAATGCTGGGCATCATCCATCTCCACAGGACTACAGGTAAGACTTGTGATTTAAAATATGTTCAGTTATATTCTAGCAACAAAAAAATTAATTATGTGTGTTGGATTTTGTCAAAAACAGTCAGATATGTGATGCCTCAATAGATAAAAAGCTTATTTTGATTAATCAAACCCTTTAAAGTGTTTGTCTAATGGTCACGGTACAAGCTGTCGAACCTCACTACATTTAAAACAGATAGATGGACAGCTCTTTTTGTGCTTTGGGGGTTTCATGAAAAAGGACAGAGAAAAAAAATCCTGAAGAATAAATGATTTTCAGTCTGAATGGATCTGTCAGAAACCATCAGCTCTGTTTACATCGCGCTGTCGGCACGGAGCGCCTGAGCCGCGCGGCCGCCGGCTCGGGGGGAGACGGGCGCTCTGGGTCACCAGTGTGCACAAGTGGATCCCAATTAGAAAAGGAGGGAGGCAGGGAGGAGGAGGAGGTGCAACATTTAGTGTTGTTAAACCTCTGGGAAGGCTTGGATGACACACAGAGACACAAGCTCAACATGTTTTGCATCAGTGAACAATTTCTATGCTGCTGGTAGAGAGAGGAGGAGGAGGAGGAGGGAATCCCCCCCCCCTTCCCCCATGTGACACCTATTTGCTTCTATTGTATTGGGGAATTGTATTGGAAAATGTCAACCTTTAGTAGATTTGTGGAACAATAAGTAGAAGAACAGCCTATAGCTAATTTTGTACATAGTTATTGCACTTTATGCATTTCTAAAAAATGTCAAAATACTCAACAGAATGGGGGAAAAGTTGCTTCAACATTCAATCAGTTAAAGACTCCAATTATTTTGCTTCAACATTATTTTCTACAGTTTATGAGAAGTGAACAAAAACAGCAAGGCTGAGGAAAAGAAGAAGCAGAGAGTCAGTTTCAACGTCGTACTTCACCGCTCCGGCCGCTAAACTTTAAACTTCAACACCTGCTGCCGAACGACGACTCTAAATCTCTGAATCATTTATGGCGCATGCAAGGTGTGCTTGGAGTGTGCTGCTGATTTATGGCTGCAATGATGTCACTTATTCAGACAGCAGACACAGAGCCCCCGACCTCAAACTACATTTGCCCCCCCCGGCCCGGGAGGAGGGCGATGGTTGGGGGTTGGGGTGAGGATGGAGGCTGGAAAGGGACAGGGAAGCAGATGGCATCCTATTTGTCCCTCTAATGTGAGGGCTGTC